>NC_133323.1:3953875-3969866 GCF_012295235.1 Primulina huaijiensis | reverse complement strand
TACAAAATATTTAATAATTAACATATATTATAAATATTTATATTTTATATTTTTCATTCGAATTAAATTAATAATTAAAAATTATAATAATAAATAATAATAATAATAATATATTCAAATTAAATTAATTATTTAAAATAATAATAATAAATAATAATAATAATAATAATAATAAGCTTACGTTACTCGCTCATCAAAAAATAATAATAAATAATAATAATAATATACTGCTCGTCCACGTAAGCGAGCGTCCGCGCTTTGTCCATGTGGAGAGTCCGCGCTTTGTAAGCGCAGATTAAAGTAATTTTGAAACAAAAAAATTATTTTTGATTTTTTTTTTTATTTTTACATTAATTTTAAAAAAAAACCCCAAAAAATAATGAAGACCTCTCCTTATTTTCATAAGAGACCCACGAGATCAATGATTTTAAGGAAAGAGTGAGTCACGAGACGAAGGGAATAAAAATAATATAGATGTATAATTACAATTATTACAAGAAAAATATAACGAGAGAAATACATGCAAAATAGAAAACAATAACCGCGGTAATTACAATACAAGAAAAGTCCGCTGGAAAAGTCGTTAAATTTCGCAGCACGTCGCTTTGGTCTCCGTTCGCTGTCTCTCGATATTCTATTTTATTCTATTTTCAATATCTGAATCCGTAGTCGTCATAAAATTCTTCTGCCCCAACCCCAAGCTTCCAAGCTACGTTTGTTGCATCTCTATTTAGCTAGCTGGTGTTGTTCCGACGGATTATACTGAAGCGAACATTGACCAAGAATATGGCCGGCCGTTATGATCCCAACCCGTTTGATGAAGACGAAGTTAATCCCTTTTCTGTGAGTCCTATACCCTTTTAATTTGCGTATGGGTATGCTATATTTTAGGCTGGAAAAAAAAATACTTCTTTGTTCTTTTGATTGCGCCAGAGGCCCAGAACGGATTGAACTTGCTAGTCCAAGTGAATAATTTGTGGTTAACCAAAGAGTTTTGGGCTTTCTGAGAAAGGAATTAAGATGATTGTCGATTTTATTGTTTTGAGTGTAAATTTTGTATGGAGTCCAATGAAGTCAATCCATTGGCTTTAAGCTGTTGGTTAAATTGCTTTGGCATTTTTACGGAACCTGGATGTTTTTGTATTACATTAGTACTGATTAGAGTATATATGTATGTAAATACAGGATGGAGGGGCTGGAGGTAAAGCACGCGGGCAATCAAGGTTTGGTGGAGGTTCGTTTTATACAACGGTGAGTTCATCTTTATTTTGCTTACATGCTCATAAATGCTTTCGTGTTGTACCTTGATCTTGGAACATGCATTCCCACTTTATACTCCTGCATATGACGGGTCTCCCAGTTTTATCCATAATGTGCCATTGAATCAATTTGAGTAATTTTGAGTCTATTTTGTTTCTCGAGATTGTTTTTGTTCAAGCTTTATACTTTGAAATACTTGTTTCTGTCGTCACCTTTATAACTTAATGCATGAGCAGTTTGCAATAACGGGTGGAGCCATGTGTTGCTCCGCCGGGGCTAGGGGTGACTTTTTTTTTCGATATTTTTTATATATAAAATTTTGTCTTATTTTTCGGTAGCCCGGAGTTTCATTTGTCAATATTAATTTAATCATAGTTTACAAAATTCTAGCTCGGGTAGGATTTGAAAACCTGACTCCGCCGCTTTGCATAGCATTTTTTTTAAGTCTTTCTCACAATAACGATGTTCTATATTTCAGACTACTGGAAGCGTCCCTCCTGTGACAAAGTCAAGACTTTCACCCCTTCCTCCAGAACCTGCAGATTTCTACAATCCTACGGCTCCATTTGATATTCCTCTTGATAGCGCTTCGGTAGTTTTGATTGCAATGCTAAAGTTGTCTTGTTTGTTTCTTAAATTGGTTTGACCAGTTTTCTAATAAAGGAAAATTTCAATTGCAGGATTTGAAAATGAAAGAGAGAGAGCTACAGGCTAAGGAAGCTGAATTGAAAAGGAGGGAACAGGTATCAACTCTGTTTAGTACTCTTGAACCGTGGGCATGAATTTCTGTGAATCTTCTCCGAAAACTCTCTGAAATGCAGTGAATACAGCTCCTGTTAGCTTTAATGGCATACGCAAATCATCAATACTCCTTTCAATCCTCATCCACTATACACAAACCCCACACACAAAATATAATTAAAATTCATGTTAAACTTTGACATCAATTGGGTGTCGTAGACGATAAAACCTATTCTGTAATTATGTTATATCGTGTAGAGTTTGTACAATATATTACATAGCCTCCACCACCACACCCACACCCTCCTTCAAAACCAATTTGGATCCCTTCTTTAATGTGTGTTATTAACTTATTGATCCTCTGCAGGAAGTTAGGCGAAGAGAAGAGGCTGCTGCACGAGGTACTTTGTTCTATTCTTAATGACTATATTTTTTTCAGTTTTAAAAAAGTATACTTCATTCTCTAGTTATTACTAGAGGCTTTTCAAAGTTCAGAGAATTATTACCCTATTTTTGGTTCTCTTTGCAGCTGGTATTGTGCTTGAGGATAAAAATTGGCCTCCGTTTTTTCCCATTATACATCATGACATTGCAAATGAAATACCAATTCATTTGCAGAAACTGCAATACGTTACATTTACAACCTTGTTAGGTATGTAAAATTGGCTGATATTGTTATGGAGGTTCTGTGATTTTTTGTTACCATGCTATTTATTATTTGAATCCTGCAGTATCACTGTCTGCTTTTTATCATCTCTAGACGTTTCTGGTGGTTAGTTATTTATTGGTACCTTTTGAATTGGGACCAGCAATCATTCCAATTTAGATTCAACTGGAGTTGGCAGATTATTTTTGTGTATTAGAAAAGACATATTAATAGCTGAGTTAGAAAGTGTTTGATGGAGATTATCTAAGTATGCTACTAATTTGTGTGTACCATGATCAGGACTCACATTTACCCTTTTCTGGAATCTCATTGCCGTGACTGCCGCGTGGATTAAACTGGGAGGTTGGTAACTTGGTATTTAGTATGCATCACTTGTTATCATTATTGATAAGTGGTTTTGACCTTACGTTCATAATCCTGTCCTCCAGATCCAAAGATTTGGTTTCTTGCTGTTATCTACTTCATATCTGGGGTTCCAGGAGCTTATGTGTTATGGTATCGCCCACTTTACCGCGCTTTTAGGCAAGTGCTTCTATCTTTTTGCAGGACCAAATGTTGCGTTTATACTTATGCATAATTTCTTATGGAGCACTTGATATTCAGAAGGTTGTAGCAAGTTAACTTTCAGAAAAATAATTTGTAATTAATCTACGTGGAAGGCTAAAGATTTTATTTAATGGGATGCTCAAAATTTTAATTAGTTACATGGATCCGCTGTTGTCTACCTGCAGATAATTTGACTCAAATTATTCTATATCGCAGGACTGAAAGTGCCGTGAAGTTTAGCTGGTTTTTCTTGTTTTACTTGGTAGGTTTTCTAAACAAATGGTCAGTCAATATATATTTATTATCTTCAATTGAATCACTCCCAATTTGTCATCTTATGCCTCTACAGCTTCACATTGGCTTCTGTATATTTGCCGCTGTTGCGCCTCCTATAGTTTTCAAAGGAAAATCACTGGCGTGAGTCTTCTTTCTAATTTTGCTAAACTTCATTGGTTTCATAAGTTATCCCATGTCTTCTTTATTCACGTAGTTCACATTATTTCATGTCAGTCATCACGTTTCATATTTCTTGGAGTTTCTGCATGTTTGGCCCATTTAATCTTGTTCTTCAATAGTTTTGGCTCTTGTTAAATATTACTGTCGGCTATATAAAGCCATTAGTCAATAGCAATTATCAATTTTTCGTTGTTTGTCTTTTGACCTGATTATGGATGATGGTTTTACAGAGGTATCCTACCAGCCGTAGATATCATAGGCAATCATGCCATAGTCGGGGTAAGTCATATATATATACCCCTGCTGAGCTGATATTTATTGGCATGTTATTGACAAGAAATTGATCCTGTATATTATACAAAGGGGGGGTTACCTAGTTTCCCCCACCATTGTAAGAAAGGGATCATCCACTATCTTGTCTAGTAACCAAATTTGGAGGTACAAAATGTGTGTATGTTTACACTAAAATTGTGCATTGCTTCCCAGGTTTTCTACTTTATTGGGTTTGGACTGTTCTGCCTCGAGTCAGTTCTTAGCCTCTGGGTTATTCAGGTCTGACCATTGTTTCTCCACACAATATATGTTCTAACACAAATCCATTCCAGACACCAAGAGATTCTACCTGTGTGGTTGTTATGTTGACGGTTGGTTCTTGTATATGTGCAGCAAGTATACCTGTACTTCAGAGGCAGCGGCAAAGCAGCAGAGATGAAGCGTGAAGCTGCTAGGGGAGCATTGAGAGCAGCAATCTAACTTCTGAAAAGTCGAAAAACGTAACGATAGCAAGTCCCGTCATATGATGGATATCATATGTGGGAGGAGGTGCAAGTGTTAGTTCATTATTTTGTAATAGTTTCATTCACGGTTTGCCTGTTTTGTGAGAGAGATGATTTGAGGGAAGGACTAGAAACATGATAGAGATTGTATCTAGTCTGTTTTGTAATTATTATTATGAATATAATTTGTTGTTTATTTGATTAATTATGTATTGTAAAACTCAACACTTTATATATTTAGTATCATTAAACTTTACATACAATAAGCAAACTAAATGGTTGAACATTAAATCACAAAAGAAGACAGACAATCATGGTAGCCAAGAGTAAAAAGGAGATGCAGGCATTATTTTTTTTAGGAGTATTAACTGCTCATTACGGGTTTGATTTCGAAGAGTATTGGCATCTGAAATAGTTGGTTATTCTGAGCCTGTCGATGATATGGTTTGTGTTTACGTCATAAATGTAATTAAGTTGATCTTGGATAAAAGTATTTGATTTGAATCAAGATGTTTTAAATGACGCACATCTTATATGTATTTCAAATTTATCACAATTATCATTTCGTATACATGAACTAATAAGACATAAATTCATCTAAACAACCAAATGAATTCAAAATACCCAGGTCCAAGCACACAATCGTAATAAATCAATGTATTTATAGTAAATATTGATAGTAAAATAAAAGGTCGATGTATGTGGGTCGACCTTCTTGCCTGTCAGACCTACCCACTACAAACTTTGATCTTCATTGATCTTTCTCAGTTTGATCTATGTCACTGCATGCGTAAATTTTTGTTCTCAATTAAAGATGTTCATATGAATATCTGCGATACAATCCGCACAATCAACTTCAAATCAGTCCATTAGCATATGAAAATTAATCTGGGTGCTGCTACATACTGCATGATAAAGTTCATTCATAAAGCAAGCACAAAGCAACGTTGTTACCGTGGAATCACATTTCACATACTATATATATATTTGTGTGTGTATTTATTATAAGTAGAAGCGACACAAAACACTCCATTGATCATATGATAATCTCCTCAGCAATAAGCGACACATTTGTTCTTGCAATCAATAGTGCAGCCACCGCCACCCCCTCCTCCGCCGTACCCCTTTCCGGCGTGGCTGTACGAAGTGAAACACTTGGCCGGGCACGCCAACTTCTTCTTGTAACACGGCCCTTTGTCTTTACACACAACAGTCGGCCTTATCACGCCGCCTTTTGCGTACCCTCCCTTAGGTCCTCCGTACCCGCCACCGAAGCCTCCGCCGCCAAACCCGGGTGGGAACCTTGGTATGTTGAACCCACCTCCCGGGCCGAAGAAGCCCCCCATCCCTTTGTCATCGTTGGGGCGAATGGCGAGGGAGATGGTGGCTGAAACAAGCAAGAAAACGATGAGAAATGTGATTTTCATATTTGAATTTGTTATGAAAAGAGGAAGAGAAACGAGTGAATGAATCAGAAATGAAGGTGAAAGATGCATTTATGAAGTGGATGACAGTTGCTGTGACTCGCAAGTAGTAATAGTGGTAGGTTAGGGAATGCAGCGTTCTCACACGGTCAAACCAAAGTCTTCACTAATTTGGACCTATCAGTCATAGCCACACTGCAATTTGCTGGTTTAAATCGCATATTCTCTGTTTGAAACAACAAAGTTTTATAAGAAAATATATTAATTTATCGTTATTTAATGATGGTTTTAGTGCAATACAAAAATTGTTAAAATAATTGAGAAAATAATAATAAATATAGATTTTGGACTATATATATGAGACGAATCTGATGAGTGTATGATAAGTATGGAAATTTTATACTTATATAATTTGAAAGTCATTATTTATTTATATTTTGTATAGGTATTTAAAATTTTATAAATACAAAAACTCTTTTGAGATCGTATCACAAGTCAATTTCGTGAAATCACATCCAATATATGGAAAAAAAAACATTATAGTTGTACACAAATTCAACATCTCTAATACATATAAAACTACGATATCATCTCCAAAAAAACGAAATAAACATATCTTTATACATTATTCATTGTCTTGGTAGGATAAGCGACAAAGGAAAAAAGTCATCAATAAGAGAAGTTAGACCATTAGAAGAGGGTGGCCGACCATTTAATCGAATATAAATACACGCACATCTCATCATGTATATTTTGATTTCGAACGAAGAATAGGTATCTTGTGAGACGGTCTCACGAATTTTTATTTATGATACGGTCTCACGAATCTTTATTTGTGAGACGTGTCAACCTTACCGATATTCACAATAAAAAGTAATATTTTTAGCATGAAATAATTTTTTTATGGATGAACCAAATAAAAATTCGTCTCATAAAATACAATCGATGAGATCGTCTCACACAAATTTTTGATTCGAGTCAATAAATGATGTATAACAACTTATCCCAAACATTTATTTAGCAACAGAAGTCAACTGAACCATTTGCAACACGCTTATTTTATGAGCTTTTAATGGCCCACCCCTTTGCAATAAATGGAAGACCTCTTTACAAAATCATTTCAAATTTATTTTCTATAAAACTGAACACATGTTGGCTTTTAAAGATTGTTTGTAGTAAAAAGTGAATAAAAATTCAGTTTTTAACTTCTGCTCAATTTAATTTAATTCAAACTTGCAGATGGTTTCATATTGATTCTGATTATTCAAAAGTGATTATAATATTTTAGTAAATAAACAAGAAATTTTTTTCGAATACTCTTATCTCAAATAATTTTGTCTAATCCAAATTAATATTTACAATCATTTATAGTTCGCAATACATCATCGTCAAACTCTCTCTTATGCAAACACTCCAATAGACCAATTAGGATATTTTTGGTATTTTATTAAAACACTCTCTTAAATTAGATTAATATCGAAATAATTGGTTTTTTTAATGACGATTTGATGGGTTGTTTTTAGGGGAAAAAATATTTGACAATTTTTTATAATAAATTATTTAGAATTAATTTTGTACTTATTTTTCTGAACTCTCAAAATATGGTCATCCCATGTACTTGGAACGAAAATCAGCGGTGTAAAAAAATCCCAGGCTTAGATTATATCAAAGAGAGAATGAAAATAATATATTATCCAAGCTATCTTCATTTTCCACCATCAACAAAATAAAAATAAATAATTCGAATTCAGTTTCACCACCACCCAAAGATAAAAGAATTTATCACATAAAAACTTCTACGAGACTGTCTCACGAGTTATTTTTTTGTGATCGAACTTATATCTGACTTAAACTATAAAAACATCAAAACATAACCTTAACGTATTTGATATTTATTCCTATATGCATATTATAATTTTTTTTTTCACTTGAAAAGAGAGATAAATACATTAAATACATTGAGTTGAATATAAAATTCCATTTACTCAACTTGTAGTAATATTCACGTGCCAAAATGTAAAATTTACCTATGTATGTATTGTGTTTGATATGTTTAGTCATATATCTTTATTGAATTAATTATAGACATGAAACTATATTTCGATTATCAATTTTAGTCTCACATCTAAATCGTGCATTTGAATAACTAATATCATGTTAAATTTTAATAAGCAGATATCTCGTGAGACGGTTTCACTGATTTACGTCTATGAGATGTGAGACGAGTCAAATCGACCTCTATCTTACATTAAAAATAACTTTAGGTATAAAATTAATAATTTTTCATGAATTGAGTCGGTTGGATATTAATCTCATGAAATTAACTCGTAAAACTAACTATTTCACAAGAGTTTTTGTGATTTTGTACGTGATTAAAAAAATCTCTCACAACATGTATGTGTGCTTGACAACGTATTCATGAATTTTTAACAGTAATATTGGTCAATTTATTATGTGATTTTGACAAAAAGAACTAGTAAAAACATAATTAGAATAATATTATTTATTCAGCCAAAAATATATCATTGAAAAGAATAGGTCTCTTGTGAAACGATCTCATAAATCTTTATTCGTGATACGGGTCAACCATGTCATATTTACAATAAAAAATAATATTTTTGACATTAAAAGTAATAATTTTTTGAGTGATCCAAATATAATATTCATCTTATAAAATGGACTTGTGAGATCATCTCATATAAATTTTTATAGTTTAAATTATCACACCAAATACACATCAGATTAACATGTCAAGCTGATCAACTTTTTATATCAATAATATTTTAAAATTTGCAATAATATTATATTTTCGTTTATTACAATTTCAAACAATGGAATTTATGTTGGAAACCGAATTTGATTGGCGAGCGTTTTCTTCCAATCAAGAGAAGCATGTGGTCCATTCGCATCACATCACATGCATCTCTCCCGAATTCCTGAATTATCCCTTGTTTTCGGACGGAGTGGTGGACACACCGCAATTCTTGCAGGGACACGCATGAAATATCACGCCGACCAGTTCCATTAAAAAAAGTAGCCACCCTCCTTCCCCATTAATCCCAGAATCAAGAAAACAACAAGTGAGACAGGGAGAAGAGAAGAGAAGAGCGCGAGGAGACAAATGGGGTACGCAGGGAAAGAGAGGGGAGAACAAGAAGAGGGTGTGATGGCCACAGAATTTTTCTGGTCTTATACAGATGAACCTCATGCCTCTCGCAGAAGACAGATCCTCTCCAAGTACCCGCAGATTAAACAACTTTTTGGCCCCGACCCCTTTGCTTTCCTCAAGGTACTTTTATGTGTCTTTGTTTCTGTAATGTGGGTTATATTGTATGGATTCACGGAGAAGAGATTGGGTTTTTCCAAGATTGAATTTTTTTTACATTTTGTGTTGTTTCTGTGGATTTTGGTTGGGTCCATTGTGATTGGATTATCTTTTTTTTAAAAAAAGGAATATTAGGTTTCTCTGTTTTCTTGTTGAGTTGTTTCGTGTGTCCAGATGAATCGTTTCCTGGATATTGTCTGCTATGCGTATTAGGCCATTCATCTAGAATGTGTTATTTGGTGCATTGAACTTTACTGATCTGCGCTTAGTAATGCTATGAATATTGATAGGAATTGATTGGATCTCCTTGTGTGGCCAAATTGCATCCATTCATCCCTTTCCTCCCAACTGTAAAAATCGCCTTTCAGGAAAAAGATAATATAGCTTCTTTTAATATTGCTTAACTTGAATGGTTAGATTGTGAAACTTCGTTTGGCTAATTATTCTCTTTTGTAAAGGGGTTGAATTCTTTGAGTTAATCAAATCTAAGCTAAAGTACTCCGATACAGTTGGTACTTGGTTGTGTTTGTTTGATTGATTGATCTCACATCCAAATTTCATTTCATGAGAATAGATCATCGCTCTTTTACTTCTATGTAGTAACATTATAAACTAATATTGAGTTAAAGTTGTAATTAAGAAGGTGAAATTCATTGAAGAACATTGGAAAAGTATTGGTTTCAGTTTCATTGTGCAGCAGTTGGAGCTGCTGATCACTTGTTTAGTACCTTTTTTATTTGTACTCAATTCATAGCATTTCCCTGAAGAAAATTTGAATTTGGAAAACTGCTAAGCATCAAAGTAACAAACTGTTACTCATGTTTTCAATTGTCTTATATTATAGATTGCCGCAGTTGTTTCACTTCAGCTATGGACTGCAGCCTTCCTCTGTGATGCAGGTTGGCTGAAGATACTTGTGTTGGCATATTTTTTCGGCTCTTTTCTCAACCACAACCTGTTCTTGGCCATTCACGAGCTTAGTCACAACTTAGCCTTCTCAACCCCGGTCTACAACAGGTGGCTTGGGATTTTCGCTAACCTCCCCATTGGTGTTCCTATGTCTGTTACCTTTCAAAAGTATCATCTTGAGCACCATCGGTTCCAAGGAGTAGACGGCATTGATATGGACATTCCAAGCCTTACCGAGGTCAATCTTGTAACCAATGTTATTTCAAAATCAATATGGGTTGTCTTACAGCTATTCTTTTATGCTCTCCGCCCCCTCTTTCTCAAACCAAAACCTCCAGGAATGTGGGAGTTCATTAATTTTATTATTCAACTCAGCCTTGATGCCTGTTTTGTTTATATCTGGGGCTGGAAGTCTCTTGGTTATTTGATTCTTTCTACCTTTGTTGGGGGTGGAATGCACCCAATGGCCGGCCATTTTATCTCAGAACATTACATTTTTAAGCCAACAGATCAAGAAACGTATTCTTACTATGGCCCTTTGAATCTGATGACATGGAGTGTTGGTTACCACAATGAGCACCATGATTTCCCAAGAATACCGGGAAGCAAACTATACAAGGTGAAGGAGATTGCACCAGAGTTTTACGAAAATTTGGAGTCATATAAATCTTGGAGCCAGATCATTGCCATGTATATAATGGACAGGACGGTCGGGCCTTTCAGCCGAATGAAGAGAAAACTATCGGCCAATTCGATGAAGAAATCTGAATAGTTTCCAGACTAAATATGAGTTTTTCTTTGTTTCCGCTTGACCTCAATTTTGCAGGTTTGATGTGAGATATAGTCGATTTATTGTTTGTTTTTTTTGTTGTCTGTACCATTTAATGGATCAATTCTCTTGATGCATGTTGATTTGGAATAAATCAACAGAATTTATTGTGTTATTTAGTATCGTAAAAGACCGATTGAGACTCTCTCCACTGTCCCACGAAGATCTCTACGCACTTGTCTAATTTCTTTACAGTTCAAGCATGGTCTTACCGACATTGTTCTTGAAGCCAGTAATATTTCAAGCGTAGAGCTTTTTGTTTCAGAAACTGACGTCTATTCCTTATCAGTACCCATTAAGGAATTCTTAACTTAAAGAACAGAGTAAACTCAAAAACATCCATATGGACAGCAGTAAGGCCCACCTGCATCAAGAATGAATCCGGGAGGGTGGTTCCCCCATGGCCATGTCCACCACCATGTACCATACGCAATACACCGTCCATAGCCTGAGGAGATGCTGCCATAACTCCAAATGCCTCAGCTTCACCCATTGAAGCTTCCTTTGTCCCCACTCCCATCACCTGCCCAAAACTACCATCCCGGGGCTTTCACCATATGCAAGCATGTTTCCACTACTCCAGCATCCTCCACTCCCATCAAAGCCACCACCATTAGTGCCATGGCAATAGCTGTAACCAGCATCACCTTCACCACCGTTGGCACAACCCTCACCGCCACTAACTTGACCAGAATAACCTGTCTACTCCGTGAACATGACTCTCCCATAACATGCCAGGGTTGGTCATTTGAATTTCAGCCATAGGGATCCAATTTTTAACCGAGCGCACAAAATACATCTAAGATTAACAATGCCATTAATACCATGTGATGCCATTTAAATTGCAGCCATTTTTTTAATTTTTTATTTATGGAAAAACAGCAAATAATGTATATTAAATTTCAAGCGGAAATTGCACCATATGTGAGGCTTTATACAATGAAATTTCCTCAGCTCCACGAAGAATTGCATTTAGTTAATGAAAGATAATATCAAGAAACAGCAAACTATTTGTTACCCATTATCAATTGGTTTTTAGTCATATGGCGGATCATTAAGTTTTGAGGAAAGGACGAATGAAAAATTAATTACCTGAAAGTTTGGTCTTATGATTTATGAGACCTGATGAATCAGCAATGTTCTTGTCAATTGTCTAGCATAAACAAATGTTTGCATGAAACAAACGATACTCATTGTTGATTTACATACCACAAATTTATTTGTACTTTTTGTGGTGCCAGAATCTAACAGTAAATAAATGGGATGTGCTGCACTTGACAAGATTCAACCTTTTGTTTCACAGACTAGCGAAATACACAAAGGTATAAGGATTATTTTAACATGTTATAACTTTTACGCTTATACGGAGGTGAGTGTCAAATGCAAAGAGCAGATAATGTAGGAGAGGCGAATGCAAAAAATCTGAAAATTGAGCCATTGGGTTCAAATGGATGCTCAAAGACAAGTGTGACATCTGTCATTTTTCTAGCGAGGTGTAGTTGGCTTCTAGGATACAAAATACTCTTCTCTTAAATTCATGTTCTCACAACTAAAATCATGCAGATGCTACAAAACAATCCATTTCCAAAGAATGTCTAAAATCCACATTCCATTCTTCTATATGGCAAGAATCCTCTTTGTCTCTTCGTCTTCTTCAAAACCATCAGCTTTCATGATGTCGAGGACTCTATTCACTTCCTTACCACCACAGACATTTGACTTTAGCAAGGTGTGATACATCTGTCTGTTCAATGACGTAACAGATCTCAACAAATTCACAACTTCTTCTGTGGCATCAGAGCTCCCTTTCTCACCAAATAAACTCAATATTCTGCCAATCACAGTATCTTGAATCATATTCCCTTCTCTTACATCACATAAAGAGATAGCTACTTTCATGGCCCTCAAAGCCTTTTCCATTTCACCCTTCTCCATGTAGCCTGCTGTCAATCTAGCCCAGATATTAGATGTTGATGCCTTCCCCGTTTCCCTCAAGTATTCAATTAAAGCTTCAGCGTTTTCACACAAACCCTTCTCTATGTGTCCAGCGATGACAACACTTGGCACCCGAAAATCATAGCAGTTTCCAGATGACTCCCACTCCTGCAAAACTTTCTCTGCTTCTTCAAGCTCTTCCAGCCTAACCAAGGACTCCATTACATTTATGTAATCCTTGTTAAGGCACCTCTTGCAAGCATTCTTCTCAAGATCCCATAACCTGAAAACATCATCTCTGTTTCCCAGTCCAGCATGTAAAGAGATGAGATGATTATAACCAAGACCATCTTTATTCCTTAGCTTTTCCTCTGCTTTTCTCAGGGTAAAATTTGCTTTAGTTTTGAGGCCTGCCTTAGCATAAAAATTTGCAACAACAGCGTATGTAATCCAATCCATGACAATGTGGGATTGACTTTCCATTTCACTCAGAATTTTTTCCACTCCATCAATATCAGATCTCACTCCATAAGAATTAATGCATATCCTGTAACTCAAATTATCAGGTTGGACCCCATTCTCTTTCATCTCGTCTAAGACAGCAGGGACCTTGTCAATCTCACCAATGTTAGAGTAAAGGGACATGATGCCATTGTAAGTAACGGAAGCCAACGCAATACTATTCTCTTTCATTGTCTGCAGATGTGCAAATACTTTGTCAGTTTGATGCCTCCGAGCATAACAATGTAGAAGAGCACCATAAGCCTTCTCAGTTCTATCTCGCTCATTCAAGCCATTAAAGTAGTTTTCTGCCGCAAGAAGTCCATGAACCTTACCAATCAGGTCCAACTGCACGGCATGTTGAAAAGGGGTCAATGTGTATATTCCGGAATTTTTGGTCCATTCTGAAACCTGTAACATCACGAGGCGGGATATTAGGAAACAAAGGAAAGCGGCCTTCAAATGTGACCTTATTCCTCCATGTGTAATGTGTTCCCTCTGATGGAGCGATTAAACTAGTGCAAACACAGTATTTTACAATACGGGAGGTCAAACAAAATCAGCAAATAAACCGCACACATTCTACAAGTAGTTCAGCCTCAACCTAGTACAAATTATCGCGAACCTCGTAAATGCAAACATATATCTTTTCTCGCAAATTATACGTACCTGGAGAGCATGAGAGAATCTTCTCCGCTTACGGAGATCAAGAATAATGCGTTGGAGCTCCGCAAATCGAACTTTATTGCCCATTTCAACCCATCTGTCCAGCTCCCGTGTGACATCAAGGCGAGGGTTTCCCAACGGACTGATTTTCTCGTACAGAGATGGGATTTTCTTTTGCTTGTTGTTCGTGTAGTAACATCGGGAGTTGATGATAAAAGTTTGAATCAGGGATTTGATTCTGTCCCTCATCCATAGCATTTTAATGTTGAATAACGCCTGATTCTATTATCTTTTCAATGAGCTGAGAGGAGTCGATAGATGCTGGTGACTGAATTTTTTAGGGATTTTGAGAGAGAAACTAGGATTTGGCGTTTGGTTCCAGTTTGAAAGATGGTCATCCATTTCATAAATCGTTGTGAATAAGTCGATGACGTGGGTATCTCCGTTCCAAATCTTAATTTTACTGGTTCATGTGTTTTTGTATAATATTTTTTTATAATTTACTTAATTTATATTTAAATCAAAATCAAAATATAATAATAAAAATAATGAGAAATTACATTGTAATTTTGATATATGAATTAAAAAATAAATTAGAAAAAAAGGAAAAAAAACTAGTTTAGGAATTTAACGTAGAAAATAAAGACTATATTCGTTGAGCCACATGTTACTTGCATCAAAGTTTTAACACTTTATTAATATATATAATTATTAAAACAAATCATGATACCAAAAATTAGTTATTCTAAGTATCTCAAAGTTAATAATATAATATAGATATAAAGGTCCACCTCAACATATACAAGCTTAAACTCGCACTATTTTACGCAAACATAATGAAACAACAAAGCCAACGGTTTACAGAAATTGATGAAACCAACATAAGGGCCCAAGTTGTGAGACTTGATCTACAAATCGACGCAGTCGAAACCCTTTTCGGAAAATGCTTCAATGAACCTAGGCAGCTTCAATGAACCTAGGCAAGAGTTTTCCAAGCATGATCTTGAAACCCAATCAGCTTCCTTTCTGAGTTTCTTGTTCAGCATTCTTGTTACAACTGCTGCGGAAAGGATACCTCACGGCAACTCCTTGCATACAAGCCGATAAAATATATCCAGACCGTTTCCTAAAATGTTCATCCAAAAGTTCCTCAAAATGCTGTTCCAGCCGAAATAGTCGGTGTTTTAAGTTGCATGCAGTTTAACAAAATACATGGGCTATGCTAAAGGCCTTTATCAATTTATAAGTTACCTTGGGTGGTTTGTGGAGTATGTATAACATGAACCTACAGCTGAGAAGAAATGTGTTCTCATTATAGCTGACCGAGTTCTTTTCTCCCTCCGCTTTGCCAATCTGTGTATCATAACCAGCCTCGTTGAAATAAGGCTTCTCGTTGGGTAAAAGCTAATTATTACATACATAGTTTCTAATTAGACTATAAATTCCCATTTCATTAAAGTTGTATCCAATTTACAAATGACTAGATCTCATATGAAATGTTCTTACAGATGTATATTCGTGATTATGTTCATATCTAAACTGAAAAATAATATTTTTTCATGAAATCGCGTCTTGTAGGAGATCTGTCTCACCAAATTGCAGATCCGTGAAACGGTCTAACAAGAGTTTTTGTGTTTATAGATTATGATCTTAAGACCATACATCTGACGGATATTAAAATCGTTATATATACGTGTATGTTATCAAACATGGATTAATAAGATTTTTTAAAAAAAACAATATTAAAAAAAGGAAAACAATCACATGTGGAAACACGATAACTACATTAATTTTGCTATAATGATCTTGAAAAAGGCAACAGAAAGGCCAACAATTCATGAACTACACAAAATTTCAAATGATCTAGATTATTTATTCGAAATCGAATACAAAACAAGAATATAGACATCGTATTTAATTATGAGAGAAAGATTGGATTAAATTTTCAAATATATA